>NC_091131.1:21439240-21474240 GCF_040183065.1 Periplaneta americana
GGCAGGGCATGTAGCAAGTATGGGCGAATCCAGAAATACATATAGAGTGTTAGTTGGGAGGCCGGAGGGAAAAAGACCTTTAGGAACGCCGAGACATAGATGGGAAGATAATATTAAAATGGATTTGAGGGAGGTGGGATATTATAATAGAGACTGGATTAATCTTGCTCAGGATAGGGACCAATGGCGGGCTTATGTGAGGGCGGCAATGAACCTCCGGGTTCCTTAAAAGCCAGTCAGTAAGTAAGTATGACAGCTAGGAAGTTCGTATCGTTATTCTGATGTTGAACTTGGACTGTAACGCAACCGAATGCATAGCAACACGAGACGTCAACATTTAACGAAGAATAATCCAGAAAAAATAAACGTATTACACACTGCTGTTTGCATAATTGTTTAATAACAGATGAGTTTAGGGTCTACTTTTCTGGAATCATGCATAATATTAACATTACGTAAATAATACAATAATAACACTTTCTTCACAACCTAAAATATTAATATAAATTAACAATATTCTTCAAACTATTCAGGACTGTACACAGTTCCACAGAATGCCACTATGCGTTGTTTATGTGAACTGTGTATCGTCTGTAGCGGGCGGCAGCAGGGCGAGGCGCGGATGACAACTATACTCCTCGCTGTACTCAACTGAAATCTGTTTTGGTACGAACTTCCTACCTATGCAGATTACTATTCAATTTACAGCACATACAATTCATCGGTTGTGCCAGGGGCGGCCCGTCCTTATGTGCTACAGTGCTACAGCACAGTGATAATTTTTGCTCAAATAATGTATTTGCAATACCATCATAGTATCTGATCTGTCATTTGACAATTTCCCGTGGTTATATTCGTGACGCGTTATAGAGTGTTTAGTCTTCGCTCTTAGCTCTTTGGTGCCTCAGGGGGTACAATGTGCTACTCAAAACTCTACATGAGAATGTAGACAATTAATGCGCATGTGCGAAGCTGAAATCACTGCTCTGATTGGCTATTTTTACGCGGGGAAGTGCTGTAGTCAGCTTCAGCACAACACAGCTTGGAGACTGCAAAAGTAAAGCGTAACGAAAGAATGCTTGTTTGTGGAAGAACTCGGAACTATTTACAATGTAGGCCTATTTGGTAATTCAAGTGTCCGACTGCTGCTGCCGTCTACCTGGTTTTTGAGGTTCCTCCTGAACCAGTCAGCAAGCGACGGAGAATGGAATCCCAGAAAACTGAAGCCAAGGAAGTATGTGACCGTATAATTCAGAAAACTACTCACCGTTTCCAGTCTTTAAGCTATCTAGACGCAACAAAATTGTTAAACAGCAAATTTTCTGGAAATTTTTCGCATAGCCTAATTTTCCTCAACGCGAACTTGAAGTTGCTGTCAACAGCTATTGTATTGTATTGGAATTATTAAAATTCCATGGTGTTCATACATGCTTACAGCTAGAATATGGAACAAGTCAAAAAACTTAATACTATTATAAAATCTTAATTTATAGTCACAGTCTAGATGTAATATATACAGACGAGATTTACAATATAGTCTACTAGTACAACACATAGTTTTATTATCAATTTCATGAAGTGTTATTGAATGTCATGAATTCACCTACAGAATAGAAGGCGTGAGAAATTGGGTACTTCTTTAATTTGGCCCTAATAATTTTATGTTTGAGTTTCATTTTTTATATCGATAGGGAGGCTATTAAAAATTTTTACTGCCATATAACGCACTCCTTTTTGATAGCACGATAGACTTGCCGATGGAGTATGAAAGTCTGTACTGAACAAAAGAGTGTTAAAGACACAACTTCGAGTTCTATACGGAACACCTGCCTTCCGGAATATAGATGGAGCTGTTCAATTGTTACGATTCATAGCCTCCAACAATTCACAGGATCCATTCTGTGAAGTAACGAAGTTGTTAAATATTTTGGTTACAACACCAATGACCACTGCTGAGCCAGAAAGATGTTTTTCTTGCTTAAAACGCATAAAAACGTTTTTAAGGAACACTATGTCCCAGGATCGCCTCACTGCTCTTGCAACACTGTCAATAGAAAAAAAGTATGATGTCCAAGAAGAAGGGTTTAGCACCAGGGTAATTGACAAGTTCTGCAGTAGGAAGGAACGTCGTATGGACTTCATATTTCGTCACTAGGCGAGTCTCAAATTAAGATAAATACATATAAGTGTATACAGTAGACCGATATAGGAATTGTAGCACACTCATTATTTTGACCACCAGCCGCTACTGGGTTGTGCTATACAAAAATATACAATACATAATAAACGGATTAATTCAATTTACAAGCATATTTTATTTGAGGTATACAAAATTATACAATACATATCAAGTAGATTAATTCTGTTTACTAACACAAACAATTCCTCAGTTGTGTAGAAGGTATGAGTATGTAGAGATGTTGATAATTCTGTTCTAAACCTTTTTCTCATGGTCCTTCAAAGCTTTAAGATATATGTTAGAAACATCTTGTATTTTCAAACCTGCTCTCCATCTGACACGTGACTGGCATTTAAATGCGCTTAATGTCATTTTGATGCTTCTTAAAACATCACTAGAGCAGTCACTAATATTCAGTTTATCTGAAACACAACACACCAGCTGATCCTAAGTCTTTGTTTTGCCATTCACCACGTCATAATATGTGTACAACTCTAGGGTACAACCTACGTGTTATAGCTTGCGTAGCTTGCGCACGTCTGCAAATGAAATCGAATATCTAAAAGGGAACCCAAGGGAGCCGACTATGGAAACATTCTCACAAATCGACATGAATTTACCTAAATTTTGATGTAACAAAGAAAACTTATACTTTTTTTTTATAATCCTGAGCAAAGATTAGAAAAGTAGGAACGTTTTCTTACTTTACGCTACTTAATAAAACATGTCGATTGCCAATTAAATATTAAAACAAATGCTTTTTGGTAGCCATAATAATAAAGTTCATTCCTGAAGCTTACATTTTTATATCTTAAATGTGCACATTAACGAAAAATCACGAAATCATCAACCTACTATAGTCGCGACGCTGTTATACCCGGCGTGACTCCTCCTCTTCGCTTACGTCTTAGGAAGTCAAAGCTCTATAAAGTCTAGGTAGGTAGTATCATTCGCCATTTTTGTTCTTTCGTTGCCGAGCTACCATACGAGGGATCTATTTGGCACACCGTTAAATATTATAATGTCGTAGCTCCTATGATAATAAATCAAACGCACTGTAATTCAGCAAATAATTGAGCGGCAAATAACGTCTTCGTGTGCTTTCTGCGAACGCCAACGAAAGAGCCAAAATGGCGGGCGAATGAATGAATGAATGGGGACGAAGAAAGAATGAATGATGTTTGAAATGGCAGGCAGGGTAAGCATCCCATGCCTCCATTGGTTCCTCGACAAGCAATTCGCTAACTTTAGATCGAGGTACCCAGCTATAAGCCGTTTGCCCTCTCATCTAACAGTAGTGTATTTCCCCTGTGAATGATTTTTTGAACATGTACACGTTATCAGTTGAATTGTGAATGAAATGAATGAAGTGAAGTGAGCACCATGCCTCGCAGATGTTAATGAGAGGTGGAGAGTCCAGTGCTCTGGTCAGTTCTGTCCTAGTCACGTTTTTGTAGTGGCGCTAGGGAAACTCGTAACCTGTTACCAACAAAGTGGTGGGCTACTCGTTTCCGTAGAAGCCGTCTGGCTGTCTGGTTGGCTGTGGCAAGTGTCGTGTGTCGTTTCGTAGGGTTTGTGTCAGTAGTGAGTAGGGAAATAGTGAATGTCACTATTTCGTCCTGTAGTCTGTTTAGTTGCCGGTCAATGTAGGATTCTATTTTCTGCATAGCAGAACGTAGAACCCCCTCGACCAGCTGTTCCGTGGTTGTTTTGTCTGTCTGTGGGTCGTCTGTAGTGGTTGTCTTGGTTGTCGTAGTCTTAGCTGCATCCGCATAAGACAATTCGGGTTTGGGAAGTGTTGGTTTGAAGACGGACTGTGATGGTTTGGGTATAGGTGGCAGTATTAGTTTGTGGGAGTCTATGGGGACATGCGTAGGATCGGTGGATGTAATGATATTAGTCCTTGGATATTTTGGACAGCGAGCTTGGCCCGTATAATGGGTGTCGCTGTTGCACGTGGCGCAGTACTTGATCTGGGATAGGCGGTTGTGGTTGCAGAGGTCGGGATTTTTGCCGCACTTAAAACAAGTCTTGGGCTTGTCACAGTTTGTCCTTGTGTGGCCGTATTGTGCACAGTTAAGGCACGGTCGGTGGAAGATTGTCTCGTGTGATGGCTCTACTCTGTAGTACCGTCCTGCAAGTTTAATTCCTTCTAGTAATTTGTCTGCTGTGGTGATGTCATTTGTGAAAATTCTAACTAAGTTGGTGGGTTTGTCTGTCTGTGCGGAGATAATTCTCTTAATGCGTGTGATGCCTGGATGTGTTACAGCCAGGATCTGCATTAGTTCGTCCTCAGAGATCAGCGTGTCGACATTTTTCATGACGACACTGATCTCTTTATTTCTGGTCTGTTTCTGTCTTGTTTCACTGGGCGACGTAATGTTGATTTCTGCGGACGGGCCGAAGTTGTACAGGGGAATTGCCCTAGCGAACTTCTCCGCGTCGTCAATCGTGGGGAATGTGAGTGTTGTTGTCTTGGTAGTGTGTGCCCAGAACTGTCGTGGGGTTTGGATGTCGAGTCGGTACTGTTTCATTAGTCGCTCTATGTATAGTGGGTTGTTGCCGTTTTTTGTGTGATTCAGTATTTTCAGTACAGTCCTTGTCTTGGGTCCTTGTGCGGTATTAGAGGGAGTGGGAGAAGTGGGGCTTGCCGGAGTCGAACCGGATACATTTGTGGGAATAGGATTGCGCCTTTTGGACCGCTTCCCTTCTGAGGAATCGTGAGACGACGCCTCAGAGCTGGGAGGTGGTCCGTTGGGGGACTTCTCTGCTGTGGGTTTTGGGACAGGAGACCTCTCTGCTCTAGGTTTTGGAGTCGGCCCTTCTGAGGGCCTCTCTTGTGGATTGGAAGTGGCCTCTGCTTCTTCCTCAGAAGAAGAAGAAGAAGAAGAAGAAGAAGAAGAAGAAGAAGAAGAAGAAGAAGAAGAAGAAGATTCACTGTCCAATAGAGAGTGGGGTGGGGTGGAGGTGGGATGGGATGGGTGGCCTGGTAATTCCCAAGGTCCGAGGAGAGTGGCGGTTGGTGGAGTTTGGTATCGGGCGTGCTTCCCGAATTGTCGTGGATGCATTAATGTCATCTGACGTAAGTTCTCTCGTGAGGAAAATACGTAGGCTCTAGTGGTGGAGTTTATAGTCAAAGTCGTTGTGGGTTTCCGTGGAGTCACTGCATCCAGTAGGTCAGGGTCGGCGTTTGTGATCACTACTGCTCTATTAGCAGTGATCGGTGCCATGGCCTTAAGTGTGTTTAAGTCGTCAATCGTCTTGGTTGGTGAAGCGCTGGACTTACCAAATGATGATGGATGTGGTGGTGATGTTGCTTCCGGAGAGACAGGTTTTGCGGCGGCCGTCGGTTTCACCGTCTTCCGCCTCGTCTTCCGCTTCCCCGGTGGCTGGCCTCCGTCCGGCCGAGACTTGTCGACACAAGGCGGCGGCCGGCTCCCGCTGTTCATCTTCGTTGGTTGTAAGCTGGCGACTTTTGATTATATATTAAGTATTTATCCAGCCTTAGGAAATGCTTAAGATCTTCATCAGCGAATCACAAGACGCACACGTTTAAATGTAGCCGACCTGTAACGTGATTGGCTGCCGGAAATTAGAGCGACGGGACTATAAATTCAATATCACAAAACTGAAGGAACAACTCCCCTTCAGGAAAGCACCGAGTGGAGCTATCATTAGACCCAGATGATGTTTGTTTACATTTCATCGCCAGGGTTGAAATTCTTCATCGATGAAATGTTGAGGGAATGACACCGATGCTTACTGTACAGGGGGGGGGGAAAGGGGAGAACCCCGACTTTGCCCGCCACAAGTGCCACGCAAGTCGTCCGCGTTCGAGTCCCGACAAGACCTGTGATCTTTCATTTAGCACGCAACAACCGCAGGAACTTCCCGTTTCTTTAAGCGGAACTACTTGCGTAAATTTATGATGGCATTTCCTGAAAACTAGAGATCTTCACATTACATCAGTAAATTGCGTCTTGACCTTGGAGCTCTTTTCCTATATGATTACATCACGAGGAAAACTGGCGGTTGGCCAGGGCAACCCCGGTTCACTGGGATGGCCGTCAGTGTTTACTCAGACAACACAGTGAGAGTCGGACATTCAACAGCTCGTGGTAAAGTATCTCAATTCATTATTATTATTATTATTATTATTATTATTATTATTATTATTATTATTATTATTATTATTATTATTATTATTATTATTATTATTATGGTAAATGATGGTTAGGTTTCCATCAGTTATAAACTTCTTTAATAGGGCCTACTTATGCTACCAAGAGGACTAATAAGATTGGATTCTAGGAAAATCGGTCACGTTTCTATCGGACACACCTACTATTGATCATACCGAATTCGTCATATACATTCGTCTCGCTTCACTTATCTTTCTTCCCACCACAATCTGAACACACGCTCTCGCCATGAAACAATACTAACAATACCATCCCATCGCACCTCCTCATACTCATCCTCTTTCACAATAGCCCTGCCAAGACTCTGGAATTCGTTACCTGCTAGCATCAGGGATTGTCGAAATAAAATTGAATTCAAACGCAAACTTACTAGGCACTTGGTCAGTAATTGAGACTCGTTCAGACATGGTTTCTTGTAAATAGTTCTCTTAATCTATCACAAAATATTTCAATATCCGGTAATTTCATTACTATAGATTTTTGTTATTGTAGGTTTAATTTGTAATTCAGTAAATACAAAAAAATATTCTTTGTTCTTAACTTCTGTGATAAAATGTCTAGCTTTCATTAATCAGGTAATCTTGTCGTACTTTAATTTTTATTGTAATTGTAATTGTAAATGTAATATTAATTGTAATTTTATTGTTCATATTATAGTTGTAATCCCCTGGTAGAGCGACAGAGAAGGCCTAACGGCCTTATCTCTACCAGGTTAAATAAATAAATACTAAATACTAAATAAATACATATTTGTCACATCTGGAATATTTTTCACTTGTCGATTTGCCACTAAGTGGTTTTGGTCACGTGGGGAATATGTCATATTTTAAATCTATAATATTAGGCCATGAATATTTATGATTTATTCATGACAAAACTGATAATTTACAAGTAAGATTCTCTTCTGAATTAGGTGAAAACAGTTTGCATGAGAGTTAAATTAACACGTTTCCTGAGAAATTCTGACCTATTCCACCAACGAAGATAAGTTAAATCCTTCCCTTGTGTTTTATACTCATAATTCTGTACTTGAGAATCCAGATGAGTAAACGTCCTCTTTTTGGTAGGCAGCTTGTAATTTTTCAATGTCCCTGTCTGCTTCTGCTACTTTACGTTGCAGTTGTTCCAAGAGATGATAAATAGTAGATAAGCTCTTCCTAACAGCGTGTTCAGGATCTTTTGTGTCAAATAGTGGTAGTAGAGCTACATTCTGAGCGTAGTTCGCAACGGTATATCGTTCCATTTTTTTATCTCTATGTTTTGTGTAGATATATCCTCTATATATTAACTTACATCTTCTCCTCTCTGTGGTTGTGAATCTTATTTCTTCTCCCATATTTCAAATACTCCACGAGAATTTACACTTCACTTGAAATTTATGTTTTACTTTGGTTTTAATAAGTTCTGCATGGGCCAAAGTGACGTATTGCTTTCTCATTATAAGTTTTATTCTTTTCTAAAAAATTAAATTTCTTTATTAACCCTAGACTGGTGGTGCTTATATGACTTACATTTTTTACCCCAAAATAGGTGCTTCAGATGTTTACACCAAGTTGCTTGCCATGTGTGACGTGCGACGTGGATGCACTCTGCAGTTCGCTTCGTGAAGCTCAGAGTTTTGTATTCACTTTGTATTCACACCGAAGTAGCATGCCACGTTCGTTGTTCACACCGAAGTAGCATGCAACGTTCATTGTTCACACCGAAGTAGCATGCTACGTTCGTTGTTCACACAGAAGTAGAATGCCGCGTTCATTATTCACACCGAAGTAGCATGCCACGTTCGTTGTTCACACCGAAGTAGCATGCCACGTTCATTGTTCACACCGAAGTAGCATGCTACGTTCGTTGTTCACATAGAAGTAGAATGCCACGTTCATTGTTCACACCGAAGTAGCATGCCATATTCATTGTTCATACCGAAGTAGAATGCCACGTTCATTGTTCACACCGAAGTAGCATTCTACGTTCGTTGTTTACACCGAAGTAGCATGCCACGTTCATTGTTCACACCGAAGTAGCATGCCACGTTCATTGTTCACACCGAAGTAGCATGCTACGTTCGTTGTTCACATAGAAGTAGCATGCCACGTTCATTGTTCACACCGAAGTAGCATGCCACGTTCATTGTTCACACCGAAGTAGCATGCTACGTTCGTTGTTCACATAGAAGTAGAATGCCACGTTCATTGTTCACACCGAAGTAGCATGCTACGTTCGTTGTTCACATAGAAGTAGCATGCCACGTTCATTGTTCACACCGAAGTAGCATGCCACGTTCATTGTTCACACCGAAGTAGCATGCTACGTTCGTTGTTCACATAGAAGTAGAATGCCACGTTCATTGTTCACACCGAAGTAGCATGCCATATTCATTGTTCATACCGAAGTAGAATGCCACGTTCATTGTTCACACCGAAGTAGCATTCTACGTTCGTTGTTTACACCGAAGTAGCATGCCACGTTCATTGTTCACGCCGAAGTAGCATGCTACGTTCTTTGTTCACACCGAAGTAGAATGCCACGTTCATTATTCACACCGAAGTAGCATGCCATATTCGTTGTTCATACCGAAGTAGAATGCCACGTTCATTGTTCACACCGAAGTAGCCTTCTACGTTCGTTGTTTACACCGAAGTAGCATGCCACGTTCATTGTTCACACCGAAGTAGCATGCCACGTTCATTGTTCACGCCGAAGTAGCATGCTACGTTCTTTGTTCACACCGAAGTAGAATGCCACGTTCATTATTCACACCGAAGTAGCATGCCATGTTCGTTGTTCATACCGAAGTAGAATGCCACGTTCATTGTTCACACCGAAGTAGCCTTCTACGTTCGTTGTTTACCACGAAGTAGCATGCCACGTTCATTGTTCACACCGAAGTAGCATGATACGTTCATTGTTCACACCGAAGTAGCACGATACGTTCGTTGTTCATACCGAAGTAGCATGCTACGTTCATTGTTCACACCGAAGTAGCATGCTACGTTCATTGTTCACACCGAAGTAGAATGCCACGTTCATTGTTCATGCAACTTCGGTGTTAAAACCTTAACTTCTTACCAGTAGCGGCTCGCCCTAAAAAATAGGTGAAGTGCTGTTCACATAAACAAGTACATGAACAGTTTTGCCTGTATAATGAGTACGCCTACTATTCGTAACGACGTACAATTTTACTAGTTCTAGAACACATGCAAACAGTAAAAGTAATTTATTTCAGGGCTCACCCAATTTATTGCATAGCAAGTCAATCCTCCTATCTTTTAAGCAGCAAACTTGTTGATGATGTCTTCATAAAATGTCCGAGTTTAACTGAGGGTGGACAGTATATCTCTATGCAAAGCTATGGGGCTAATGATGAAAGTCCCTCCTGTGATGTAGCATTCCGAGTGAAATTTTCGATATTTTCAAACAGAAAGGCTTATTTCATCGGATTTTTTAAAAACTTATTTTATACAACTTCTCTATTTTCTTAGCACATTTTAAAACAAAGAACAAATGGAACTGTAGGTCATCCAGAATTTAAAACATCTTTCTTATCCTCATATTTAAGTCTACAAAACGGCATTTCTAATAAATTACAAACTGTGTCATTTTCGGGATACATATTTCGAACGTTTATCAACATTTTCTATATACTGGTACCTAAGTATTCGTATTTGTGTAATAGCACTACAGTGATTAAGCATATAATATACACTTAGATGTAGGATTAATACACTATATACACTTATCACTAATATACTCTAAATACATTAAATAATAAGTTAATATATACATACATAGTATTAAACTACATGTGTACATTTACACGCGCGTTAAACTTTCAACTACAAGAGCTGGATCAAAACTGGCGAGCTCATGAGAAGAAATAATACACGCCGCGGAAAACAACTTTTAAACTTTGCGAATGTATGTGGGGTGCATTCCTGATAAAATAACATAGAGCCAGCTAATTTACTATTGCAGGGGTGGCTGCTTGGACACAGGGAATGAGAATACTATTCTCGAGTCAGGTAGTATATACCGAGCCCCTACCACGCCGTAGCGGAGAAGTGAGAAATATGTTCCCATCTCAGCGTATTCCGAATCTCACCGGTCCGGTGGCATCAATGACGTCACGTTGCAGTGAAATAAGGAACAAAACTGCTGGAAGGATCGATGGCTGTCATGGCGACTGTACAAGTTATTGTCTGTGCTACGCTAGCAAAATTTTGCGAAATTTTCATACTCCCATCTCGTTCAAAGAAAAGAGAGCATAAACAATTTATTTCTTGAACCGGTAGTAATAACTGGTCCGTTGACATGTTCGCTCATAAGCCATTAACATATTGTTTTTACGTTGTGCTCATTACAAACAATACAGCAGAACTAAAGCAGAACACACCGCCATGGCACAACAGTGCACGATGTTATTCGTCTGCTAATTCCCGCCCTATACAAGAACCAATCAGATTCACTGATGGCGGCTGATGGAGACTGCCACCACCTCTGCAAGTTGATGGCACCGGTGCGACACCGGTGGAGCATCAATGACGTCATCGGTGGAATTCGGAACACCGTGATGCCATCGGATTGCTCACCGGTGAGATTCGGAATACGCTCAGATTGAAGCAGCGGAAAGCCGCCATTTGTAGGTAGAAAACGCGCGGGATTTCAAAACCGCTATTTGAACACGAGCCGAATTGCGTATCCGAAAGCTAAATGGAACAAAACTTCCTTTCCGATATACCTTTAATAACATGTTTCTGCTGTCACCAGAGTTGCTAGGTTTTCTGCGAGGGAAATCGGGATAACAGAAGCTAACTTAAGACATTGGACATATCATATAAGGTTATAATTGTTTTCTTCAAAGTAGTGTTTGCGTGCTTTTAATGTAATATTTGCCTACTTGAGAAGCACTAAAATACGAAGGACATACAGTACAGTGATTACTAAAGGCTAATTGTTTTTTCTTTTATTAACCACGGATATGTTTTAACCATTCGCTACTAAATTAACTTTGCAACTTTTCTTTTTCGGAACCGGTACTGCAACAGTACATCTGACGATGAATCCATGTTTAAACATAGTTCACTAAACTATAAAACGCAACAATTGTATGAGTCTCTAATTGGTGTAAAATACGATATCAAAACGATATCTTTTTTACCACTCAACGCACCTAAACTACACAATGGTTATTAATTGCGAGAGCAGCAACTAGGTACCGAAACGGATTAATCAACAATGTGGTAGAACTAGGGGAACTATTATCTTGCGAGTAGAGTTGCCTTACGGCAATCAGCTGGGTTACCTCATAGACTTACTAAATATCCGCGGGTTACCTCTGTGTTTACAATGTTACCATTTGAGTCAATATATAAATAAAAATATCGGATAATAGGAAATACAGACTAATTTGTTTAAATTACGTTCTAAGCTGTTATCTCTCAAATCGGAATTTTTACCAATCTCGACTCGCTTTATCGGGATTCAACCACGAAATTGGGAGAATCCCGCCTAAATTGGGATACCCGGCAACTCTGGCTGTCGGGCTTTAATCATTTTCATAGGAACTCTGAATGTGAATATTCATATCCACGGTTAATGAAAGAATGTCTACTTTTTAATTTAATCTGTAGGTTAAATTGCTATATGAAATCAAAAACCATAATAATAATAATAATAATAATAATAATAATAATAATAATAATAATAATAATAATAATAATAATAATAATAATAATAATGTGACAGCGACGTGAGAATCGAACTCACGACCAGCGTCCCGCAAGAAAGCAGATCGCACAGGCTCCACGGAACATTGAGTGACGTCGCGCGGTGGAGAGAAGAGAGAGGGTGTATTACGTCAACGCAACGAGTCTGCGCGCAGCTGCTACTTAACGCAGTGAATGTGGAACGACCTTCTCGATTATTCCAGGAGTCTGTCGATGTAGAGATATCGAGATAATTCTCTACACAACTGTAGAAGGTTCTCGCAACTATGATTTTGCTATAAAAGAGCAGGCGCCAGCGAACTAGAGTTTCAGAGTTTTCAGTTATTCAGTCAGTGAGTAAGCCAGAGCAAGCAAGCCAGCCGGAGTTCGACTCGAGTGTGCGTCCGCATCTGCGTCAGCATCCGAAGGCCTGAGTTCGAGTGCAGTGGACCGCAGTTGGAGGGACCTGAGTTCGAGTGCAGTGGACCGCAGTTGGAGGGACCCGAGTTCGAGTACAGTGAACTGTCTCTGGCGGTCTGTGGTTCGAGATACTGTGAACTCGAGTGACTGGGATAGAAGAACTGTGAACTGAGAATTGATAGTTCTGATTTGTAAATAGTGCTTTGTAAATATTAGTTAAGATTAACAGTTAATTGTTGTTCGTACTAGTCCAAGTAAATTGTCATTGTCGTCGGTGGAGTGCTATAACGAATACTGTGTTGAGTGAAAATCCAATTGTTGACGAGAGCGTTTAAGGCGAATTGTAGAAAGGAATTATTGTTGTGGCGAATAAATTACATTGTTGTTACTAATAAAATTCACAATAATAATAATAATAATAATAATAATAATAATAATAATAATAATAATAATAATAATAATTGTTATTACTATTAATATATTATTATTATCATTATTATTATTATTATTATTATTATTATTATTATTATTATTATTATTATTATTATTATTACCAGCAGTAAGTAGTAGTAGTAGTGGCAATAGCAGTACCTAGTAAGATAAGAAACTGTTTAATTAATCCGTAACTAAGACAAGAATTACTTTCAATTAGTCATATTAAAATATTAACGTTTTATAATTTATACAGTTTCTGTATCTTTAAATTCGGCGAATAATTATCTCTTTGAAGAAAATGTAGGATATGGAGTGGATGAAGGACAATAACAATCTATATGGTAATAACGTAGTTTGAAAGTAGTTCGAAATGAGTTGAACATATTGAATGATTCGTTGTAAGGTAGAAATTCTCTCTGCGGATTATACCCATCCACATGCTGTTAAGGGAATCTTTATTAAAAGGGAACCTAAGCATAATACAGTAGTTTAAGTACAATAGTTTGTCTTCTGTAACGTAATACGGAGCAAAAATCGTCTTAGAAATGAAGGATTAATCAGTGAAATGTATCATTCCTTCCTTCTTTATCTCTACATCCGTGTGCATTGCTGCAATTAAAAACAGCATACGAACGAACCATAGCTATTCAGTTCAACCAAACAAATGGCCGCTCGTCGGCTGATCAATTTGGGAGCATAACACTAGCGCCAGTGAGCGGTCTAGCGGTTATTTAGTAAGTCTATGGTATATACTGCAAAATTTCACAGCCCTTAAACAATAGCCCCCGGCCTGGAGACCAGCTTCAACCCTTTCTATTATTAGTACCGTTAGATCTGCAAACTGGTTACTCCACCTACAAGTCTCACAATTCTCCGTAACTGAAAGACTCAGAAATGCACTTCACTCATACAATCTTTCTTTCGTGAATGACGTCACGTTACCATGGAAACCAAGTGCTGTATGAGAATTGGAACCTAAATAATTTCACCTCTACAGTATTGTAAGTTCCAATAGACACCGCTCGGCGCTCGTAACAGTTGACATTATTCTATTCAGTGGACGGTTATAGGTACTATTTATACAACTAAACACTGTTCATAACGACTGAAAAGAAAACTTTTTTTTTATTTTAGAAATAGTAGTAGTAGTAGTAGTAGTAGTAGTAGTAGATTTATTTTGCCTGGCAGAGTTAAGGATATGAGGCCTTCTCTTCCACTCAACCAGGTTTTAATAATATACATGAAATACAAAGTTAGAAATACGGTACCGGTAATAACTAGAATTAATTATTAATACGAGATAAAATTGTTTTACACATAAATAGATGAAGTGGCACTTCACCTACTTCGCCTGAATAACCGCCCCTGCTCCTTACCGCATGGGACAGTCTTGCACACACCAGTTTTATATTCCAATAACTTAAGTAGCTAGTTCTTTCTTTCTCAACTTATGTCACATATGGTCAAATCCAATTCTTGACAATGTGAAATATCTGTCCTAGTATCCAGTTTGAAATATTATATGCGTATATTAAAAGTTATATGAATATAAAACCGGTATGTGCCATATCTGCCCCAGTATGCGGTAAGGGGAGCTAAATATAGCTCATCATAATCCAGAAACCATACTTCAAAACGCAACATACAGAACTTCTTGTTTCGATGCTCACCATATAAAATGTTCACGATGTCTTTGTTTCTCAGGTCTAAGGCACAAGCGATGGCTTCAGTCCCCAGCAATTTGCAAATAATAGAGCATCCTGACCCTCAGGTTCAGGCACAGGCCCAGTTACTGCTACTTCAATTCCTCACACAAGTTGGCCTCTCTGGAAACTGTGGATGTGTGTCGATAGTCGATGAACTTCGCAGACAGAAAGATGCACGTCGATCTGATCGTATACGCATGGAGGCGCTGGAATCGCAGTTGAAGAACGCAACAGTACTAATTGAGTACATGAATGAAGAATTACAAAAAACCAATGCCAATTCGTGTACGTCTGATTTAGAAAAGGAGAGACTGTCGAGAGAGAATTTAGAGGTAGGAAACAAAAGCAGTACGGAATTTAATTCCTTTACGTAAATGTCAATTACATTAAAAAATACATTGCAAATATACAGGGTGATGCAATAGTATATTACGATACAAGTCGGGAAGTACTTTTACAAAATCGAGGAAAAGTTTGAAAAATGAGCAAAGCGAGTTTTTCAATTTCCAAGATTTTGTAATTCACTTCTCAAACATGTATTATACAGTATTTTCTGCATGATAGTATATTTTGAAAACAATATTTTTAAAAATCTTAATATACAGTACGTACATTACATTATGAACAGCTGACTGAAGGTTAGCAGTCTGGCTAACGTACAAACTTCACCATCCAGTTCAGTGTGAAGGAGTAAAAATAATTCATATTTCGTGTTCAATTGGAATAATATTAGTACTATTATTTCTTTTTGTTAAGTGAAGTTTGAATTTTTTATATAAAGTTCAGTACATCTCAAATGCAGTGATTTATTTCGTATAATGTATCAACGAGCACAGAATACAATAGAGTAGACACTAGCATCTTAATACCATTGGACGGAGTGAAGCCGGTTTGATGGACCTGACGCCATCTTGTTGCTACCAAAACATTGCAAAATAGCTATTACGTTATAGAAGATCTTATAATAATAAGAATTCCATATGTCCCTAATTTCTTGTAGGACTCACACTTTCTTGTTTGTTTCGTAATACAGAATCGCTATGCACGTATTTTTAGCAAAAATTACGAAACTATCATCGATAAATCACATATATACAGGTTATTTAAATTGGCAGCTCTTCAAATTGCAGTATGGTATTTAATAGATAATCTGGAAGGTTAAACAAACAATAATGATAAAAAAGGAAAATAACAGTTTGACCTTATTTTGCTACTAGTCCAATAAAAATGCTACCCTATAATAATTACTTTTATAGGTTGATCCATTTGCTTCGATTTAATAATGAAACTTGCTTCTTAACGCAAATTATCATTCTCTTCCTTTTGCCAGTATTTCGTATAGATGTCCCGATTTTGTTTAGAGAAAAAATGGAATGCTCTTAACCATATAATATTTGATAGGCTCTTCGTTTATAGTATATAATTAGATTATAACGGCGAACAAAAGTGAAGTTTTATTACCAAGTGGGTCAAGTCAGTTCACGACCGAGTTAATGAAGCTACTAAGTCTGTAAAGCAAAAGTTTGATTTCGTGATTATAAAAATTAATTACAATAATATTAATACACTATTTCTTTTTCTTCATCAAACGAATACGTGCATTCGGTTTAAGAGAAACCTCGGTACACCAGTTTTCTATAGCACTCGACACAAACTTCCAACATGGGTTGTTAGGTTAGCTTCGCTCGTAAATGCTAAGTCTCCAAAGCATGTCTGATTTCGTGATTATAAAAATTAATTACAATAATATCAATACACTAATCCTTTCTCTTAATCAAACAAATACGTGAACAATACGAATCTAACCGACTAACTTAGGCTAAATCATTCATTACCGTATTTAGGCTACCGGTAATAAGTACATTTCACACATGCATATTTACCCGTGAAAAGTTATTCCAGGAATATTTTTGGAAACCTGTTTGTGCAGCCATACACAGAACATGTAGGCATATTGAAATTAGTTAATTTATTAATTAAAACAACGATGCAACCTCACAATCAACTGCCCATGTGCTAACCGGGAGCGCAATGTTTTGGTAGCATCATAATGGCGACTGTCCACAAAAGCGGCTTCACCTCCAAGCTGTTTATATCTACTCTATGCATTCTGTGCTCGTTGTAATGTATATTAATTAACACTGTCTTTTGCATATGAATTTTACAATCATTGTAGGATTGTAGCATACATAGAAGGCAGTGGTTTTCATTATAAGTCTAGAGCACTTATTTGTAATATTTAAACATAGTGATCTAGGTTAGCAACTCTGAATTCAATCAAATCAACTTCCAATCGTGGCGGTAGTTTGTTGTAATGACGAAAAAACACACTATCTTTCAAAAAAGGTTTCTGTGAAATACTAGGTGGTGAAAGATATGGCTATTTGGAACATAAAATGTAAATAACTTTTGTGCGAGAACGTGCGTATTTGCTTCTTTTCCGCACAGAACCAATACGCGGTAAGTGTGAAATACCACATTCAGTATTCCCAACGTAACACACATAACAATTTCCCTCTTCTTACCGCTTAAGCGTCATATTCATTTTACTGCTTTAGGCTTTTAACATATTATTTTTAGAGACTTTTAACATAGTAATAATTATAAATTGGAAACTTACCACTGCAATTTCACATAAATTACGCTGTTAATTATTGTTTTTAAATATTTGCAAAAATTAAGTAAACTCTACTACTCCACTAAAGTTATTGCATTCCTGATGCAAGTAACATTAAGGAAGCCGTGAAAAAATCAACAAGATTCCAGATGGCGATGTTATTACTGCAATATGTTATATAAATAATATTGTAAAAATATTAAAATGAAAAATAAATCATTACATAACCTTACCGTTTGTTTTAAGTTCGCATTTATAGACTGGGGGGGGGGGGGAAGACAGATGTATATCACGGCCTGCTGGAGTATAGTAAACACAGAAAACATTTTATAGGAACAATGTTGAAGATAGATATATTTGTTTTCCAAAGTTGCCGTCATTGAACAGAAACCAAGATGGAGATTTCATTGCAACTAATTAGAAATTCGTCTTTCAGGTATGTAATAAGCGATCTTCGCACAAAATAATGTACGATACACGAGCGGTATGTTTGTTTTCATGTTCTCGGAAATTAAAAAAGCTCAACTACGTTTCGCTTTTTCAATCTTTTCCTCGACCATGAGAACGTCAACATACCGCTCTTGAAACGTATATTACTATTTTAATACGGCATCTTTCAGATATACGATATTTTGAACTATGATTTGAAACGCAGTGATATTATGATGCGATTTCTGTTGGATGGGGTTGCTACTGCTTAATTAGGATTGTAACAACATCAGAACATTAAACATACTTTGTTATTGTTAAATAGAAAATATCCATTCGTACCAGTACTATTACATCAACATTTATATCGTACTTCAGAGTCTTACCTTTGCAAGATCGTCTCGGATATTTTGCAGCATGAATTTTTCATTGCCTAAAGTGCAAGTTTGATAATAAAAGGATTAATATTGGTTTATTCACTATTCAGAAGAGCTACTTGCATTCTTAAGGTTTTGAATTGAACTGAATTTCGGGAAAGGGACACTACGACCCAGTACTGCGATCTTTAAAGATCTACTGCGCTAACCCTCAAGCTAGACTCATTCCCAAAACCACACCGGTTGACTATACTAAGATTTTCAGCGTACCCATATTTCGAGCAGGGAACCCCTCTCGTCCTTAGGCCAACCCTCTCCGTGCGTCGCCAGCCGGCAGTCGGGGAATGCAATGGAATTATGACAGAATGGAGAAATGTTGACGGAATGATATAGATCCCTAATATAGGGAAACGGGATAATCTCGAGAAAACCCCAACTGTGACCTTGTCCGCCACAAATGTCAATGTATTTTCAATGAGAAATCCAAAGACTAACCGGGACTAGAACCGGGATCGCCTGCGTTACAAGTTGAAGGTATAATCACTCAACCATAGCAGGGGTATTCTTAACATTATTAACCTACTTGTGTTGTACAGGGACATCATTTTATTTTTACTAACATTTTTAATATTAACCTGGCTATATCTTTGGATCAACACTGTTTGCTACCCCCTTCCACGACTGGAGTTCGATGATACTGGCGTAATATACAAACAAATCACTTTGCTAGGTATAGGAGGGAAGAAAAGTAGTTCATCCATTTACGTAAACTAGGAGATATCGCGCTTTTGAGTTCGATCATTTTCATTAGGTTTTTGTTTAATCAAGATACAGTACAGTATTAACAATGAGTGTTTTTACTCACGAACTGAGCTGCCCATGCGAACGTATTCATTATGCAGTGTATATTATACTGTCTACAGCACATTAGCGTACAATATAGAGAATGAAGTTAAATTGAAAAATAATCATAATATGGATATTTAAACACATTTTTAAAATGGTGGCCGTTCATTTCGATACAGTCTTCAGTTATAATGTGCATATTATCGCTATATACTATTGTACCTAATCCCAATTACCAGTTTCGTTCTTCGTAGTAGTAACTCATGTTGAAATAATTCTGTGCCGTCCACACCTGTGGAGTAACGGTTAGCAAGTCTGGCCGTGAAACCAGATGGCCCGGGTTCGATTCTCGGTCGGAACAAGTTACCTGATTGAGGTTTTTTTCGGGGTTTTCCCTCAACCCAATATGAGCAAATGCTGGGTAACTTTCGGTGTTGGACCCCGGACTCATTTCACCGGCACTATCACCTTCATCTCATTCAGACGCTAAATAACCTAAGCTGTTGATAAAGCCTCGTAAAATAACCTACTAAAATAAAGAAAAAAACATTCTATACCTACTCTATAAAAGAGTACCTTACGTACTGTAAATTCAATCTTCACTTCTGCTCGATCCGAAAATATAAAATTACTCAGACAAACTGTCTACTGTCCGTCCAAGTGGTTATATCGTAGGGTCGTAGAAAGAGAAGAAATCACGTGACAGTTAATTACTTAAGGAGGCCCTTTTATTTAAGTTATTTTAAACGCTTGTATAATATTACGTAGACGTCCAATTCCTAACAGAAATTAATGTTTTCAGAAAAGAGCTAAGATAGCCCAGCTACTAGACTTAACAGAGGGGCGAACAGAAGCAGGTGGGGGAAACCGGGATGCGACATAGGGAAACGGACGACAGCACCCGTACGAAAATATGATTCAATATTGAAAGCTCTTTCGTCACTGGAAAACGTGAACATATTTCTGAAACGTACTATACTAAGTAACTCAGTACTGCTTACGCGCCCTCGGCTCTGTGTCGTGAACGGTTGGAAGTTTACTAGTAGAAGGGGTGGGAATGAAGTACATTCCAAAACTCAGGTACAATAAAAATTGAAGTAAAAATAAAATGATGTCCCTGTAGATTAATCCATGAAAAGGGGGCGTTTGTTTACAAACAAAACGGACAGGTAAAGATAATTGATTGAGGTTCTGGCTGATACTGTATGTACCGGTACATCTATTATCATGCAGTACATCTCACTTGACGATATGCATCAGAGGAAGAACAATATTGTTTATATGCATCTCAAGTCTGATTAGTGCAATATGTAGCTAATCGGCGATGTATGCAATGGAGGGGAAAAGGAACTGGCCACCCTACCCCATTATCTCTTGGCCTAGTTGCCTCATAAGTGGTGCCTTGTTGGTATCACTTGTGAAGTTCAGATCTGTCTTCGGACAGTTGACTAAGCAACAACAATTCTCAATACTGATTTGTTTATTTATATCCTTTATTCCAAATAACGTTACATTTCATCACCTAGCATATCAAAAATACCTTTTGAATCACCCGGTATATTTCTTATTTATTTATTTATTTATTTATTTATTTATTTATTTATTTATTTATTTTTTATTTATTTCTTACTTATTCACTTATTTGCTTATTTGGTATTTATTTATTTTCTTATTTATTTACTTATTTCCTTTGTTTATTCATTTATTTATTTACTTATACAATTATTTACTTATTTGGTATTTATTTACTTTCTTATTTCTTTACTTATTTATTTACTCATATTTTTTTTCATCGAAAGTTGAAACGCAAAGAAAAAAACTGAAATTTGGATATTAACATAATATAAATAGAAAGGAATTGAACGTAAGAATTCGAGGATTGATGATGATGACGATCTTGATGATGATGATGATGATGATGATGATGATGATGATGATCATGATCATCATGATCATCATCATCATCATCAAGATCGTCATGTTGGCAACGACGATTATTTGATAAATACATAGGCCTATATAAAAATATGAAATCTTTCAGTTGGAACTCTATGCCGAGAGGAACAGAACCAAGAACCTAACAGAAGCACTCGAGAAAGAACGGACTCTCATGTCGGAACTCCAGAAAGTCGTTGACAAACAAAAGACTATATTGGGCAACGAGAACAGCTTACAAGACCGACTGAATATAACACAAGACCGATTGGATATTTGTGTGAGTAGTAACCAAGATTTGAATATCATTGTGAGGAGTCTCCTCATAACCCATTAAAATTATACCTTTATAAAATTATTTTCCAGATTCTCGTAAGTCTTGACTTAGATCCGTTTGAAAAAGGTATATAGGCTTCAAAGGATAAATTAAAACATGAATAAAATAGTTAAAAAAATTTCTTTTGAGAAAAAGCAAATTTTATGTTCTGAATTATTTCTTTCACATTTCCACACAAGCCATAGTTTCGTGAGGAAAGGTAGCTTCTTGCATTATTTTCTCCTGCCATAATGGAAATTGTACCAGAAAAATGTAAGGAGTCCATAATCGTATCTATCTTTAAGAAGGGGGACAAGACTGACTGTAGTAACTTTCGAGGAATATCACTTTTGTTGACGTCGTACAAAATTTTGTCTACTTGTAACGACAGAGCACATGTTCAGCTGTTGTCACAAAGCCAATGCTTGGACTCCAGTAGCAACTACACAATTTAGAAACACAGTGTACTTGCAATTCATTACCATACACATCTTACTCCTAAACGCCTTATTTCTACAAAATCGATACTTAATTTCTGGACACCCTGTATAAAAATCCAGTCTCTAATGATGATACATGATTCAACATATACTATATACGTTCTATAATCTATACTAATAATAAACCTGTAGCCGAAATTTTTCTGGTAATTTTCGATTTTACAAAAATAATTGGTCCTAACATATATAATTAACCGCCCTGAAACCGAAAATCGCTTTTTTGAAATTTTTGTTTGTATGTCTGTCTGTCTGTCTGTCTGGATGTTTGTTACCTTTTCACGCGATAATGGCTGAACCGATTTATATGAAAATTGGAATATAAATTAAGTTCGTTGTAACTTAGAATTTAGGCTATATGGCATTCAAAATATTTTATTTAAAAGGGGGGTTATAAGGGGGCTTGAATTAAATAAGTAGAAATATCTCCCTTATTATTAATTTTCGTGAAAAATATTACCTACATAACAAAAGTTTCTTTAAAAAATAATTTCCGGTAAGTTTTATTCCATGCAAAATTTTTATAGGACTGATATTTAATGAGATAAATGAGTTTAAAAATTACAATAACAACGCCATCTAAGGCGGTGTAATGAAATAAAAACCAACGACTTCGTCTATAAGGGGCCTTGGACAACAACAATCGAAACCTATGAAACATATGGTAGCCTACAGAGAATGTTTCTGTGTTTGTATGAAGTAATATCGGAAGCTAAATTAACCGATTTGTATAATTAAATATTAATTCACCATTGGAAAGTGTAGTTTCTCTAGATGGACATAATGCTATAATGTTATTACAGTAACTTCTGAGTGAATCGAGGACAGGTAAGATTAAAATAGCTTCTTATGCACAGAAAACTTGATAGGCATTCGTTTCCTGTATTCCCTAAAATAATTTTTATGAACAAGTGAGTGGTCTCTGGATCAAAATGATCGCATTTTAATATTTTAATACAATTTAAATTAAGTAACATAATAAACGATTTATCCTCCTATCAAACACGAATGTTCCCTGGATCAAATGTCCTATTTTAATTATGTAATTATTTTATATTTATTTCTAATGGGTGCAGCGGAGCGCACGGGTACGGCTAGTATATAATATAGGCCTACATTGTTTAATGTATACGATATATGGTTACAGATTGAAAACTTGACGAAGGCTGAAAAGAATATTCAGAAGCGAAAGGCATTCAATGAAAACAGCGATCATGAAACCACGGCAGAAAATCTACTAGACTCCGACGACGTCAGTGAGCTCAACTCTGCTCTACTGTCGGCCATAAAAAGCGGACATCTGCATCTACAGGAGGCCAAGACACTTCTGCACAGAGGGGCAGAGGTGAACTGGCAGAACTCAAGCGGCTGGTCTCCTCTCCATGTAGCAGCGGAATCAGGGAGTAGCGACATGGTAGTTCTGTTGCTCAAAAATGGGGCCAACGTCGACATTCAACGAAAAGACGGCTGGACGCCACTGTGCCAAGCAGCCTACTTCGACTTCCAAGAGGTGGCACAAATGTTACTGGACTTCAATGCCACCAAAGAAATTCCTTGCGGCTCAGACTGGACACCATTACATCTGGCAGCGGAGAAAAACAGCTTCAAAGTTGCAAAACTTTTACTTGAAAAGGGCGCAGACGTCAACGCAAAACGTAAAGACGGTTGCACGCCACTGTATCAAGCGGCGTACTTCGACCATGAAGAAATGGCAAAGGTATTGTTAGACCACGGTGCTACGAACGATGTTCGCTGCAATTCTAGTTGGACTCCACTTCATCAAGCAGCTGAAAAAAATCACTTAAAAGTTGCGAGGGTGCTTCTCGAAAAAGGAACAATTCCTGACATTAAGCGGAAAGATGGCTGCACGCCACTGTACCAGGCAGCGTGGTTCAATTATGAAGAGATGGCTCAGTTACTTCTACAATACAAAGCAGCACCTAGCATGAAATGCGAATCAGGTTGGGCACCCCTGCATCAAGCTGTGGAGAAAAACAACTTCAAGGTAGTTAAGGTACTTCTAGAAGCAGGAGCAGACGTTAATATAAAGAGAAAAGATGGTTGCACAGCACTGGATCAGGTTGCGTGGTTCGACTATGAGGAAATGGCTCAGTTACTTCTACAGCACAACGCAGCGCCTGACATGAAATGCGATTCAGGTTGGGCACCCCTTCATCAAGCCGCAGAAAAAAACCACCTCAAGGTGGCAAAGGTACTTTTAGAGGCAGGAGCAGACGTTAATATCAAGAGAAATGATGGTTGTACTCCTCTCTACCAGGCTGCGTGGTTCGACTACGAAGAGATGGCTCAGTTACTTCTACAATATAAAGCAGCGTCTCACATTAAATGCGATTCAGGTTGGGCACCTCTTCATCAAGCTGTGGAGAAAGAACATTTTAAGGTTGCAAAGGTACTTTTAGAGACAGGAGCAGACGTTAATATAAGAAGGAAAGATGGTTGCACAGCACTGGATCAAGTAGCGTGGTTCGATTACGAGGAAATGGCCCAGTTACTTCTACAGCACAACGCTGTACCCGACTTGAAATGTAATTCAGGTTGGGCACCCCTTCATCAAGCTGCGGAGAAAAACCACCTGAAGGTGGCAAGGGTACTTCTAGAGGCAGGAGCAGACGTTAATATAAAGAGAAAAGATGGTTGTACTCCTCTCTACCAGGCTGCATGGTTCGACTACGAGAAGATGGCTGAGTTACTTCTACAGCACAACGCAGATTCTAGCTTGAAATGCGATTCAGGTTGGGCACCCCTTCATCAAGCTGCGGAGAAAAACCACCTGAAGGTGGCAAGGGTACTTCTAGAGGCAGGAGCAGACGTTAATATAAAGAGAAAAGATGGTTGTACTCCTCTATTCCAGGCTGCATGGTTCGACTACGAGAAGATGGCTGAGTTACTTCTACAGCACAACGCAGATTCTAGCTTGAAATGCGATTCAGGTTGGGCACCCCTTCATCAAGCTGCGGAGAAAAACCACCTGAAGGTGGCAAGGGTACTTCTAGAGGCAGGAGCAGACGTTAATATAAAGAGAAAAGATGGTTGTACTCCTCTATTCCAGGCTGCATGGTTCGACTACGAGAAGATGGCTGAGTTACTTCTACAGCACAACGCAGATTCTAGCTTGAAATGCGATTCAGGTTGGGGACCCCTACACGACGCTGTGGAGAAAAACCACCTCAAGGTGGCAAGGGTACTTCTAGAGGGAGGAGCAGACGTTAATATAAAGAGAAAAGATGGTTGTACTCCTCTATTCCAGGCTGCATGGTTCGACTACGAGAAGATGGCTGAGTTACTTCTACAGCACAACGCAGATTCTAGCTTGAAATGCGATTCAGGTTGGGCACCCTTACATGACGCTGTGGAGAAAAACCACCTGAAGGTGGCAAAGGTACTTCTAGAGGCAGGAGCAGACGTTAATATAAAGAGAAAAGATGGTTGTACTCCTCTATTCCAGGCTGCATGGTTCGACTACGAGAAGATGGCTGAGTTACTTCTACAGCACAACGCAGATTCTAGCTTGAAATGCGATTCAGGTTGGGCACCCTTACATGACGCTGTGGAGAAAAACCACCTGAAGGTGGCAAGGGTACTTCTAGAGGCAGGAGCAGACGTTAATATAAAGAGAAAAGATGGTTGTACTCCTCTATACCAGGCTGCGTGGTTCGATTACGAGAAGATGGCACAGTTACTTATACAGCACAACGCAGATTCTAGCTTGAAATGTGATTCAGGTTGGGCACCCCTACATGACGCTGCGGAGAAAAACCACCTGAAGGTGGCAAGGGTACTTCTAGAGGCAGGAGCAGACGTTAATATAAAGAGAAAAGATGGTTGTACTCCTCTATTCCAGGCTGCATGGTTCGACTACGAGAAGATGGCACAGTTACTTCTACAGCACAACGCAGATTCTAGCTTGAAATGCGATTCAGGTTGGGCACCCCTACATGACGCTGTGGAGAAAAACCACCTTAAGGTAGCAAAGGTACTTCTAGGATCAGGAGCAGACGTTAATATAAAGAGGAAGGATGGTTGTACTCCACTCTACCAAACTGCGTGGTTCGACTATGAGGAAATGGCGAAAGTCTTGATCGATAACAAAGCGTCGTTCCGCATTGCGTGCTCATCCAGCTGGACACCCCTCCACCAGGCGGTAGCTTTCAATCATCTCAATGTGACGAAAGTAATGCTGGATAGGGGTGCCCAGACTGACGTCCGACTGAACGACGGCATAACGCCACTGCATATATCGGCCAAATCGGGAAATGTCGAGATTTCACGCATATTACTGGATAAGGGAGCCGATGCGAATGCACGCCGAGTTGGTGGTTGGACGCCCTTGCACGAAGCAGCCGAGTACAACCACTTGCGCGTAGTGGAATTATTGTTGGAGCGTGGCGCAGAGGTCAACATCGGTCGTCAGGACAACTACACACCTCTGCATCAGGCCGCCTGGTTTGGGTACAAGGACTTGGCGGTACTGCTCCTTAAACGGGGTGCCAACCCTAACATTGTTGGGAAGAATGACGGGAAGACCCCAGAAACTGTCGCAAGAGAGAAGGGCAGGTTCAGTGTGGTGGACGTGTTGAGGAAGTTTCGGCATTGAATGCACAGTAATTTAAGGCGCTGCTGCCGTCCAAAATTAAATTCCTTGTGGTATTTGACGCAGTTGCCACTTCATGTGTCGCACTGGCAGTTAGTAAATTCCGGCTGCACTATCTGGGCTAGTCAGAAGCGATAAGTGATCGAAAGTGAGCTGTCACTGCTTCACCGGTGAGTGAAAAATCACGTTTTACTCCATTCTACTGCCGTCCGCATGTTGTATGTTTCGACAAGATTCAGCTTGTCGAACGATGTCGCCAGTTATCTTACAGTGAAGGATCAGTGCTGCTTATGTCATGTGACATGGAGTGAAAAAAAAACTGCAATGAAGATTACAATAATTCACCGAAATTGTGGAAGAATAAAAATGTTGTTTATGAACACAATAAAATAAGAAATGTGAAAAGCTTATGTGCACAAAATTTGTAAGTAAACCATCGTCAGCTGATAACAGTCCTATTTATTTAATGAATCCCGAAATTATTGACTTTCAATAAATAATTCTCTTCACCACCACCATGGCTTCTTTTTCTTCTATCAAAGACTGTCACCCAATACCCAACCGCCACGGAACTTTCCAACGACATGAAAAAAGGCTTCTGGTGTTGCTTTAACGGAATTGGTATAGATTCATTCTCCAAACAAAGACAGCAAGGCGTATGCTACATTGGACAAGTTTTCGTATAACATAAAATTCGTGGCATGGTTTGAAGTGCCATATCAAAAAGAGGCGGAACTAGAACACAAGTAGTATGCTACAAGTCGCTTACCATTGTTTCAGTGGAATTGCGTCTTAAGAAATGGAATTATGGCAGCATGGAGCCATGTAATTTCATCAATGTGATCACCAACTGAATACACCTCATACATTTGTAACATTATTTCTTACCTGAAAGATTTAATAGTCGTGCGTACCTCCATTTCTTGAACATGAGCTACACGACCTTTTGGATGATTTGCCTCTTCAGCAAAGACAGCTTCTGTGGTACATGCATGACTGAGCACTGGCCCACTTCATTTGAACGTTCGAGAGTTCTTACGTACAAGCTTCCACTACAAGTATATCAGTCACGGCATAGAACACTACGGCCTCCCAGGTCCCCCGACTTCTATTCTCCGGATTTCTTATTTGGGGATATTCGGCATGTTTTGTGTTTTCCAGCCCTCTTTATAATGTTAACAAACTCCAGGAACACATTGTCAATGGTTCATTCATTCATTTATACCTTGACCAAAACTACTTCCGACTTGACAGTTTACAGAGAGAGGGGAGCAGTGTTGTCATGTTGCCCATCTTTCGTGTAAGCGAGCGCGCTGCCGATAGAGTGCAGTAATGAACAGCTGACATGAACATATGCATTTCTAACCAATTTGTTGAACACTAGGCATTAAAACTTGTGTATATTATTATTTTATTAGTTTATTATAATTAGTAGTAGTAGTAGTATTCTTCAATGCAATACAGTTAGAAAAGCGTCGAAAGGACTGTAAACTGTAAAAACAGGTTTTAATTTAATACGAAGCCTCTGCTTTTACGAGTGTCGTTATTCTTCAATGTAATATTATTAAAAAGACGTTGAAAAAATTGTAAACTATAAAAATATTTATGATTAAAATCTGCACTGCTTTTTTCTTTTCCAATATCGATAACAGTGCTCTTATTAATTTTAACACAAGCAGCAGTTCTCATTACGACTTGCGCCAAAGGTACATAAAAGAGGCCCGCCTTTATCTTTCTCCCTCTCAAAATAATCTCTTACATACCACACAATCACACATCCTCTCTCTCGCTTGACTCTTTAACGAGCCCCTTATCCAATATTCTTTGTTCTCCGCCTGCCTTTCCTTCCTTCCGACATTGCACAAATCACTTGTTTAGAAACACTCGCAGATACTATAAAATGCACACTAGCCACACACTCCACCAATGACAACGAAGATAATACGTGTAATATAATTTAAACACAATAATTATCGATACACCAAAACAATAATACAACTAAATAATATTTTAATTCACACAAAGCACGCGCTAACCAGCCAACTCAAAGTCATTCCAGGCGACTGTATTCACCACTAGGCCGTGGTATTCACATTCAATTTGTAAACATAGACACGGCCCGTTACCATGGTTACGCGTCTCTCGTGATTGGTTGATTTGAATGGTTGCCATGGTAACATGCTAAAGGCGGCATTTGTCAGGTCGGAAGTTGTTTTGGACAGACCATAGTGTTCTGCCCAAGGGCAGTCTTTCACTACAAACCCAGCTTTCTCCAATCTTTCCTATTTTCTACCTTCCTCTTCGTTTCCTCATAAGATCCATATATCTTAATGCTGTCTATCGTCTGATATCTTCTTCTACCCCGAACTCTTTTCCCGTTCACCATTCCTTCCAGGGCATCCTTCAGTAGTCAGTCTCTTCTCAGCCAGTGACCCAACCAATTTCTTTTCCTCTTCCTAATCAGTTTCAGCATCATTCTTCCTTCACCCACTCTTTCCAACACATCTTCATTTCTTATTCTATCTGTCCACTTCACATGTTCCATTCTTTTCCATGTCCACATTGCAAATGCTCCTATTCGCTTCTCTTCACTTCGTCGTAATGTCCATGTTTCTGCTCCATACAATGCCAAACTCCATACAAAGTTCTTCACTAGTCTCTTCCTTAGTTCTTTTTCCAGAGGTCCTCTCCTTTTCTATTAAAAGCTTCCTTCGTCATTGCTATCCTCCTTTTGACTTCCTGGCAGCAGCTCATCTTACTACTTATTTGAAGCTGCCCACTTGTTTTACTACTGTTTTATAAATTCTAAGTTTCACCTTTTCAATAATAATAATAATAATAATAATAATAATAATAATAATAATAATAATAATAATAACAATAATAATAATAATAATACTTGCGGCTTTTAAGGAACCCGGAGGTTCATTGCCACCCTCACATAAGCCCGCCATTTGTCCCTATCCCTCAAATCCGTTTTAATATCCTCCCATCTACGTCTCGGCTTCCCAATAATAATAATAATAATAATAATAATAATAATAATAATACTTGCGGCTTTTAAGGAACCCGGAGGTTCATTGCCACCCTCACATAAGCCCGCCATCGGTTCCTATCCTGAGCAAGATTAATCCAGTCTCTACCATCATATCCCACCTCCCTCAAATCCGTTTTAATATCCTCCCATCTACGCCTCGGCTTCCCCAATAATAATAATAATAATAATAATAATAATAATAATAATAATAATAATAATAATAATAATAATAATAATAATAATAATACTTGCAGCTTTTAAGGAACCCGGAGGTTCGTTGCCACCCTCACATAAGCCCACCATTGGTCCTTATCCTGAGCAAGATTAATCCAGTCCCTACCGTCATATCCTACCTCCCTCAAATCCATTTTAATATCCTCCCATCTACGTCTCGGCTTCCCCAACAATAATAATAATAATAATAATAATAATAATAATAATAATAATAATAATACTTGCGACTTTTAAGGAACCCGGAGGTTCATTGCCACCCTCACATAAGCCCGCCATCGATCCATATCCTGAGCAAGATTAATCCAGTCCCTACCATCATATCCCACCTCCCTCAAATCCATTTTAATATCCTCCCATCTACGTCTCGGCTTCCCCAATAATAATAATAATAATAATAATAATAATAATAATAATAATAATAATAATAATAATGACCGAGCGGGCAAGCGGAGTGGTAGAGGCTGGCCTTGCATTCGGGAGGTCCGGGGTTCGATCCCAGGGGCCGGCAATCCTAACTGAGGTTTTTCGTGGTTTCCTCAGTTATTTCCAGGCAAATTCCGGGATTGTACCTCTTGAAAGTCCGGCCATGGACGGCGATCCTTCCCTTAATCCTTTCATATGTGTCTGAGTGAATTATGTGTAATGTCTTAAATGTTTGTGTTGTATCGGAGGTGGCCCTGGCACTGAGCTGATCCCTCATCCGGGGAGGCCCTCCATGTCCTTGTGTGGTCAAAAAAGTATGTATGTGATCCATAGTTTAGTTCCTCTTCCGACAGGTCGCGGCCCTGTAAGGCCCGTGTGGCGTGGGTCGTGTAAATGAACCTAAAAGGGAGAGGTTAAAACTCAGGGAAAGAAAGAAATAATAATAATAATAATAATAATAATAATAATAATAATAATAATAATAATAATAATAATAATAATAATAATAATGTTTGTTGTGGGTGATGGAATTTTGTTAATTGAATACTAACAGTTCTGTTAAGGAAACGCCACGCAACTGGAAACGTTTCTTTCATTTATCTCAGAACGCGTGATCATAGCGTTACAATGCAGTACTGCTGTTTCATATTTGAAATGTGTTCATTAAGCTAATTTACTGCAACATTTAAATATTTTTATTATACGTAACTGCACTGATTACAAAAGTTGCATCTGTAAACGTTAAAACTCTGTTCCAAGAGCAAAATACACCAGCCTCTACAACAGCACACGTAAGTATAATTATGGGACTGCAGGAGAAGTACAAAGTTCATATCTCGTCTTCAATCCTTGAAGGTCAATTTAACCACAGTAAAAATTTGCCTAGCCAGCGGCAATGTGCGGAATAGCTACCTAACGTCGCCGCGTTGAGGCCAGTCTTGAGTTCAAATCTGGTATAAGGAATGAATGCTGTAAATGTGATGTCCTATCTTCTCTGCCTGCTTTATGAATTTTATGCTCGACCATGCCGAAATGTAGTAATTATACACCTGGTAGCAGCCCTTTAATGCACCTCATTAAAGTACACCTATTCATTAAATTTCAGGTGTTCAGGCAATGACAAATCACCTTTGTACCATTATAAAACCGCAAGTATCGATTATTCTCGGATATGCAATCGAAAGACAATTAGCGAAAAGTCACGGAGGCTGGAAATCCAGTACTGTCGCAGAAGGTTATGTTCTGTTACTATAATAATTAGCGTTAATTGTAAATAATATTCAAATAAACTCAATTTGTCATCTCGTTTTTCAATTCTAAATCAATTTCCAGGTTATATCAAGACTAATGTTCACCTTATTCTCTACGTTATATCAAGGTCAATGACATTCGGCCTCGGAAAAAATCAATACTTTCGCGTCTGCGCACATCTCACAATTCAGGTCAGTTCGCTACTCACTTACATAACCATAACATGACCTACTTTTGAATAATTTCAAGTTAGAAATATAGTCGAGCATAAAAAGTCGTATGAAACTTGCCTATAATGGTAATTAAGACGCTCGCTTGCGTTTCATAAACAAACATACATGCGTCTTAATTACTACCATTATAGGCTCGTTGCATAATGTACTATTCTAGTGTCAGGTGTCTTACAGATGTAATTTCTAAGGTTCTTCATCCACGACGCATCGCTTCATATATTCGTGAGCGTAGCTTCATCTTCTACAATGAGGATCACATAAGAGTAGTTCCTAAAAGGCTAAATTGGCCGTCTCTTCAGTGTTGCCAACTAATACCAGATACTACCAAAGAGGGTAAAACCACAATGTCATATACAATAATAATAATAATAATAATAATAATAATAATAATAATAATAATAATAATATTATTATTATTATTATTATTATTATTATTATTATTATTATTATTATATACTATCAACAATAACGATGTCTTGCTTATTACTTCTTTGCCACATCTCATATTTATGTTGGGAGGTGTTTTCTAAATGATTAAAATAATTTGTAAAAGAGTAGGCCTGTATTTTCCTCTTGAACATCTTGCACATTATGTTGGAAATTAGTAGATTAATATGATCTTATATTACACTCTATTTTCTCTGCAAACATAAAATTCATTGTTTTGAATAAACATTTTACAATTCACGAGACCTAACCTAAAAATGTATTCTCTTTGAGCACGTGAAATGATTAGTACAAACTACGAAAACAGAATACCACTTTGAAATGTATTACCTACTTAAAATCCTTACAAATACTTTCTTGGAGAAATCACTATCATGCTATTTCCTGTCTTGGATATTTTAATAAACATCTAAACACGAAAGAAATTCATTAAAATGTGAAATATATTTCTGTCCATTAGTCACATGCATCTTTCATACCAAGTAGGTCTATTACATCTTATTTAATTACACATTCGACTGAATATAGCGTTGAATTGGAATCACAACGCAACTCAACTGAATTATGTATTGATATTAATATTAATACCAGTATTACTAATTAATTATTAATAATTCATAAGCTTAGGTACTTGAATTTTCATCACTTTCGTTTACTGCAAACCGAAATTGTTGCTGCCAACATAACAGAAAATAAATTCCAGCTCTTAACTTTATTAATTATTTCATTTAATATTCTTGATGTCGGAAAACAGGTCCTATGAAAAATGGTCATTTGGAAATGAGGACTTCGGAAAAATGTTCATTCGGAAAAAGGGACATTCGGAAATTTGGTTTCGGAAAAATGACCTGATTTATCACGAATCTCGGTTCATGATTTTAACATATTTCACTTTTGTCTAAATTTTATTATCTGTAACGATCAACATTTCGGTACGGAATTACGAACTATAGTCCCGTAGCTCTTATTTCCGGCAACTAATCACGTTGCAAGTCGGCTACATTTGAACCTGTGCGTCTTTTCATTCGCTGCTGATAACGTTATGCACTTCCTAAGGCTCGATAAATACTTAATATAATTGCCCGCCATTCTGGCTCTTTCATTGGCGTTCGCAGAAAGCACACGAGGACGTTATTTGCCGCTCAATTAGTTGCTCAATTACAGTGCGTTTGATTTATTATCATACGAGCTACGACATGATAATGTTTAACGGTGTGGTAAATAGATTCCTGATCTGGTAGCTCGGCAACGAAAGAACAAAAATGGCGAACTATACTACCTACCTAGCCTTTATAGAGCCTTCACTTCCTAAGGCGTAAGCAAAGAGGAGGAGTCACGCCGGAAATAACAGCGACGCGACCAGTGGCGGCCGGAGGCCATTCTGTCAAGTGGGGCACAACCTTAATGATGAACCCTGAAAATTAAAAACATATAAAACCAAATTATGTGCACTAACCTTTCTAATTCTTGTTCATGAGCTCCATTTTTCGGTTCTTTCTGCGAGCAAAAACCTCTATAACTCTATTGTTGAAGTTCGGAATAGAATGTACCATCTTTCTCTGCTACGCCCAGAGGAAAGTTAAATGGAATTCTAAGTGTAATTCACAGAAATGCGCTGATTCTCACTCGTTCGTACCCATAGACCACGGAACTGCCTGCCTTCTTACTACCGCAGCACTAGACTTGGGGAAACTCAGTTGAAAACTGTAGTGTGCACTGAAGGCGGCAAAACGCCCGCCAAGATTCTCTATTGTCAGTGACAAAGCTTTTTGAGAACTGCCAACTCCATGTATTGTAATGTAAACTTTCTTTTTTTGGATACGATGGAAGCATAAAAGTTTACAGGGAGCATTAACAACATAACTGTGACAAATGAATATCTATATATATACATACTCACGTGATTTATACAATGAGTCGAGCTTCTAAATTAGTAAACTTACATTTAACGTTTTTCATGTCAAGTTTAGCTGTAAAATGTCGTCTGCTATTCAGCAAGTATCAACACCTCTAAAAATGGCACGCAGCTAATTGGACTGTTCCTAAACTAAAGAGGCTTGGTGGGCACGGCAAATACAGTGCCCAAAGCACACGGTCTGAGGCAAAGAGCTCCGCCTTCCTACAACTCGCACCCCCATCCCTTCCTCGTCCATCGCTGGGCACGAGAAGAGAGAGCCCATTTTATTACCTGTTCAGAAAACTTGGGTTTCGTAGACTACTACACATTCTGAAAACATTAGTAGCAATGAAAATGCGAAACTCTTTAAGTTATTATTTCATAATGTAATTAAATTGTATTATAATATAGTCATAACACGATAATAAAAATCACTGGGAGGGCACGTGCCCATGTGCCCCTTAATAAAAGCCGCCCCTGGACGCGATTATAATTTCTAGCGTGTACGTCATCACTAGCCAATAGGAGAAAAAGCATGACTTGGTACAGTGGTATGGAAGGTGATAAACTCCAGGAATACAGTAGTCTAGAAATTGTGTGATACAAATCATTTCAGGCTTGGCGCCAATGCCTGCAAGTATCCAACCGCTGAGCCTAGACGCTGGCACACTGGCTCAAGCTCACATGCTGCTCATGCAGATATTGCAACAGCTGGCAGCAGGGACGGATCCGTGCTTGCAAGGGCGTGGAGAGCTGCAAATGAAGCATCTGCAGCGATTGGTAGAGAAAGAACACTGCGATGAGCAAATGAAGCAAAGTACCAAATGCAACTACTACAGACGTGATGGATCAAGTGAGGTCAGTGTTTCGCAATACATTCTATCGAAGTGGCGCTGCCAAACAGTGTTGCCAATTTAGCCACTTTGTGGCTAAATCTAGCCATTTCGAATACGGATCTAGCAACAAATTAGGTGGCATTTTAGCTACTTTCTGTGCTCCATTTAGCTGTTTTTGGCCATTTTGAATTTTTTTTAGATACATTCTAATTTTTATTACTTATAGCCTACGTGCATATGTGGATCTAATTTCTCGACTTCGGATTTTTCAACGGTCACTACCGTTACACAAAATTGCACAATAGCATACAATTAGGTACGCATTGCCTCATCGGTATTCGGTACTTCCCTTGGTTAAATGATGAATTT